>NW_020955480.1:389867-396498 GCF_003031625.1 Empidonax traillii
ACCAGTGCCACAATGACATTCCCAGCCAACCCTGGGCATATGAAATTATTAGGTAATAAATTTAAATGGGAAAAAAAGGAAACCCTTTTCCACACACAGCACAATTACATTGTACAGTTTATTACCACCAGATGTTGCAGTAGCCAAGGGCACAAGCTGCTTCAAAAGAGACAAGACATATAAACAGGGGAGTGGATCAGCTGGCTACCAGGCCTGGCAGCCTGGCTGCTATCCCTGGCTCAGGGCATCCCAGTGTCTCTCACTGATGGAAGCCGGCAGGCTCTGCTGTAGGAAAGCTCAGCCCTTGTTTCCAAGACCTTCTCCCAGAATCTGCTGCTGGCTTGTGTTGGAGGCTGAGCACAGAGCCGAGTCCTGAAATGGGCTGGCACAGCCACCTTCTGCTCTGCTTGTAGGTGGGAAGGCGCTAAAGATCAAACCTGGAGTCAATGGCACCCTGGCAGGAGCTGGCAAGGGATCCAGGTGTGCAATGCAGGGCAAGTGTTTGAACAATAGTTTAGATCCAGGCATCAACAGAGCCTTCCTGGTTGGGGGTAGCCACCTGCAGAGGATGTGGAGGGGTTTTAATTTTGAAATCAGTATAATGGGCCACAAGTCAGCCCATCTTCACAGGCTCATCTGGGTCACTGCAGCATTTCACATCCCTTCTCTGGACTGGCCTCGCTGGGCACAAAGGGCTGGGAGCTGGAAGCTTCCCCTGGCAAAACAGCAGGAGCCTACCCATCCCCAACAGCCCAGGCATGAAACCCTGGTCAGTTTTGGGGGTCACACCAGTGTCCCCCTCAAACTCCCTCACACTGGAGGAGAAGGAAAACTACTCCATCCCATTTGTCACCAATTTAAATCCAGCATGCTGCTGCTTTGTCCACATCGCAAGTGGTTCAGTAACAAAAGCACATGGTGCTGTTGGATTAATCACTGCCACTCACTGGCAAGGTTCACACACACATCAGCTCAGCAGGAGTAGTATCGAGCTTTGTCATTGCAGAAGTACTTTTCAAATATACATATAACAAACCTAACATCAAAGATCCCGAAAGAGAAACTTCTTTCAGATGATATCCCAGGCTCAGCCTCTACAGAGCACAAACAGAAGGGATGAATGATGCTGGAAACAACAAAGAGAAGTAAATTGTCTTCTCTGGATGAACTCAAGCTTAAAATCTAAAAAAGGAACTTGTCTTGCTTTTGTCTCTGCTGAAAATCCACCTCCTGCCTGGACAATGCATGGCTGTTCAGGAGGCAAGAGGCAGCCGAAGAGCTGGGCTGGAGCCTGGTCAAGCTGTTTACAATCCCAGAGCTCACCAGGGAAACAACAGAACCTGAGCATTTGCTTTAGCTGGCCTATTCAGATCTCCATCATAATAATGTATTACGTTAATTAACAGCAATAGATCACCCTTCTGAGGTGCCTTTTATTCAACAGTTATGCCAACTCTACCAATATACATCAGTACCCTCCAGCACAGAGGTGCAGAAGGATCTTGTCTGTCCCTTCAAGATGACTAAACAGAGGAAGAAGAAATCTGTAAACATGCCTGAGATGCCAGGCATTAGTGGGCTTTGCAGGGCAACCCTCGAACCTTCATAGATAGTTCACGCAGAGAAATGCCCGGCACCACTGGCACACGACTGGAACCAGCCAGAGCAGCCTGGGCTTCAAGTCCTCACTGCAAACCACTTGTGCTGCAGTCCCTGGGGTGGCAAGTGTGGCACAGCATCAGGGACCATGTCCCAGGGCATCAGGAGAACAGGCAACACCCATCTCCACCCGTTCCCAGCCAAGGCTGGGAAACACAGAGCAACACCCAACTGCCATGTGTCACTTAAGGAGAGGCATCCCCAGCCATTATATAAATTGCTGATTCGCCATTTAACAAGTTAGTATTAATATTTATTGCGGCATGTTCACAATTGTAAAGATCTTCATTTAAAATGTTTTGTGCCTCACACGCTGTCAGCAGGGAAAGCACTATAAGGCAGCAAGCAGGCTTGCAGGCTCTAATGCAAAGTGATGGCTCCAACTTCAGAAGGGAAGCCTATTTCCAGCAGGAACATCTGCTCCCGGCGTGGAAAGCGGGTACCTAGTCAAGAAGGCTGGGAGCAGATGGAACGGGAAAGTTTCTCCTCCTCTTGTCACAGAGCCACGGCGAGCGAAGATCACCACCTTGCCAGATCACCTGCTGGATAGCACCACCAGCCCCAACTGCATCCCCATGCTTCCCTCTCCTCTTGCTACAAAGCAGCCATGGAGCAGGAGGTGGGAAAAGCATTTTAATTGTTCGGTGCAGCAAGAGCATCCCAATTTAAAGCCAGTGCCAGAAAACACACCGCTGGTGGCAAGGCAGTTTTCCATCTCTCTCATGCCTTCAGAGCCACAGTCAGCCTGGTGAGGAGAGGTTGACGACACCACCAACCTCAGGGAAGGTGAGAACTGTCTGTGCATCAGGAGGAGGGAAGAGGAGAGGTTGAGCTGAACCAGGCAAAGGAAAGGTGAGAGGGCTGTGAAGTAAAATAAAGATTACGGTGGAAAAGTGAGAAGAACTTAATGCTAAGATCTGTTAAACCTCCCTCTTGCAAAGTCTTATGCAGGTGCTTAACTTTGCAGGCTGCGAGTAATCCAATTTAAGTCTCTGCAGGATTTAACAACTTTAATTCAGGGGAATTAACGATGGCGCGCAAAGTTAAGCGCACGCTTACTGAGTAAAACAGTGTGAAAAGGCTCCTTAGGAGAGAAAGCTTCGTGACTTGGAACTTTTAGAAGTGGAAAAAAACACCATCAAATATATCGAGAAATAATCTTGTGCTGGGTTGGAAGAAGCGTTTGATGTGACCTAAAAGTCTCTTCCATCTCCGACTTCTATTAGTCTGTGACAAGACTTAAAAGGTCATCCAGTCCACCCCTTTGCTAATGCAGGATTATTCCCCTCAGCACACTGCCTGTTACTTTGCCCAGTCCAGTTTTAAATGAAAAGCCTTGCAAAACTTCCTCTTCCCCAGGACCATTATCCTCCCAATTCTAATGTGTTTCTTTTTGTCAATAGTTCTGTCAGTATAATGAAATCCTCACTGTGCTAAATTGCTAAAAAAGATCTAAAAGTCGAATCTTCTTCTAATATGACATGAAAGTGCTAGTATAAAAATAGGATTGTATTAGCGATTCTCCACTGTATTGTATTAACATCCTATTTCACTTAAGGGAGGCAGGACTGAATTATCTGCAGATTCCTCCAGCCACTACTCTTACAAAGCTGTGTATTTGGGGTTCAGAGCTGCATGACTTCCCATTAAAGCAGTACAATAAAATCCTCTGCTGCATGCAAAATGCTGAGGCAGGCGTTTGAGGCACATGCCAAGCATGGAGCCCAACCCTGGAATTCCTTGCACCCAAGAGAAGTCCACAGGGTCTGTGAAGTGGGGATGTGGAAAATGGCATGGGAAGGCAGGTAGACAAAACTTGAGGCCCTGGAAGTAGAAAAAAAAAAAAAGGACAGGGAAGCATATAAGAAAACACTAGAGTTAAAATGCCCAGTGTGGAGGTGGGAAGTGGATAGGAGCCCTGGTTCCTCTGTTCACAGGTCAGAGCTCTGGACCAGCCCAGGTGAGAAAAGGAGAGAGCTGGTGATGGAGCCTCTGCATCCTCAGTACAATAAAAACAGGCATTTGTAGCCAATTTTGAGGGCATGCCAAGAAATTCAGCTGCCAGGAGGAGGAGGAGGAAGAGGAGGATGCTCACAGCACACTTCAAGGAACAAAGCTCCTGGCATCCTTCAGAAGGGATGGGGAGAATAGCTCGGGACCAGCACCGAGCCAGTGCCTTGGTCAGGAGCTGGGATAGGCAGGGCCTGAGCAAGCAGAAATCAGAGGCAATGCTCTGAGCTCTCTCAACACCATCAGCACAGCCCTGACCCTGCCTTGGCAGCAGTTTGTGCACAACCTTTGCCTGCTGCTCATACAGGTACAAGTTGTGCAGGTACAGACAGGTGCCTCCCAACTGGGGCTCTGAACAAGCTTTCAAGCTAGAAACTGTACATCCTGTTCCTATCAGGATCTGACAGAGGTTCATACAGATTCTTGCATTATATTGCAATAAAACCCAACACTAACATAGCCCCATTTTCCTGAAAACCAAGTCTGAATGCTCTGAAGGCTCCTGAGCTTCAATGAAGCTGTCAGGAACGTCCCATATACCAGGAATTTGGATAAAAGAGTTTCATCTTGTTTCAGCCCAGTTCTAGTCACTATTCCCAGCATGTTCTCCAGCCATACCCTCCCTGGGATTTACAGAGGCTTATTTTCCCAACACATGCTCCTTCATTGCTATTCTTTTTCTTCTTTTCCTCTTTTTTCCTTTTCTTTCTCTCTCTCTTTTTTTTTTTTTTTTTTTTAACTGCATAGCAGAAAGCTATTGAGCAGAAAGCCAGTGGGAAGCCACAGCTATTGTATCTCTGGTTTAGTTTCTTATCTGCTGAGGGGTCCTTTTGTGATTGTGTTGTGGAGGGACACGCAGACAGCGCCTTTTATCACCAGCACAGCATCTCTGGAATGAAAGGAGAGGCAGCGGGGATGCAGATGTGACGTTAAAGTATAAAAACCCACCATATGGTAAAGATTGCTTCAGCTACAGTCTGGTCAAGATGTTGACACTTTGGTTATGAAAAGCAATATGTATCTCTCTCTTGGTGGTTTCTGTTCAAATTAAATGTTTTGTATCAGGCAGCGAACTAATAAAGAGTCAGGTTTTCCCTCGACAGAGGACTGGTAACAAATATGGAGTAATGTGAAAGCTGACTTGAAAATTACTATTCCCAAAGATGCAATAAATGTAGAGATAAGATTTGCTTAGAGGACTCAAATGAGATAAATGCTAAAGGTGCTGCTGGGTGGGAAGAGAGTCCAAGGGGAACAAGCAAAAGTGAAAAAGCAGCATTTAAAAAACACAGTCTGACCTGTCAACATTTCTGTTAACACCAAATGCCTCCCGGACACCAGACACTGCTTCAGCCCTCTGCAAACCCCGCTCCTACCGTAGCTAGTGCAAGCAAAGGGACAGAAAAAAAATGGATATCTGAGTGCCAACCGCTATGTGTTCAAGGCAAAAGGGCGAGACACGCCTCTGTCAGGGTCCTCCGAAGGGATGTGGTGCCCCAGGACGCGTGTGGGGATGTACAGGGAGACAAGGAAGCAGCTGTGTGCAGCAAGCAGGGGCTCAGGCACAGCCCCCACGGCCGGGGATGCGCCGGTGCTGGGTGTGACAGTGAAACGAGACACTGAGGCGCAAAACAAACACTAAACCATCCGAGGCTGCATTCTGGAGACACAGTGATTCCTGTCTGGCTCAGGCTAAAATAAACTTTACACATCAAATATTTAATACCCCAAAGTCCGCTCCCCAGGCTGGGCCCCACGGCTGCGTGCCCCGTGCAGGCAGGCTCCGTCCCGGTGTGCCCGCCTCTCCCCGCGCACCCGGCATCTTCCAGCGCTTAATGCGAGTTAACAGCAGCGCCGATGACTTATTTAAGAGCAGATCAAGAAATATCCCAGCTCTCTTTGGAGACTTCAAAAGCAGCTGAACACTTTCAGTATCCTCCGATAAAGACACAGCTTTGCTGTACCATCTGCCTCGGGGGAGCCGCACGCCGCTGGCAGTGGGAAGGGGCGACGCGGCTGCTGTGGGGACATCTCTGTGGAGGTGAGACTCTGGCACCGTCCAGCCCCAGAAATGTGGCTGCCAGACCCACTGCAGGTGGAGGGGACCCAGGATTACCCTTCCCATCCCAGGGGCTGCATCCTGCCCATGGCCCAGTGGGTGCCTGGGCTGTCCAGCCAGCCCCCATCACCTTCAAGGAGGTGGGATGCAGTTACTATGGCAACAAAAAGATTAAAGAAAGTAAAAAAGGATATTCTTTTGCCCAGGAGACCTCCCCCCAGAATGTCTGTGGGTGACAGTGCTGGACAACCTCCTTATGCCATGAGCCAGGGAAGAAGCACTGCAGGATGCAGAACCACTGTGGTTTGGAGATCGGGACAAGTGATGGAGGAGGGATGGTACAGAGAGCCAGAGCTCACTGCTGGCTGAGCAAATCTCCTGCCTCACTCAGCTGGGCCAGCCACTGCCATGCTGTGCCTTCACACCCATGAGCACCTTCCTGACAGAGGCAGAGAATGAGCCAGAGGAGGGCTGAGGAGACAACTAACAGTGGGTTGGAGGTTTTCCACTGGAATTTACAACTGGAGACTTCAGTCCTTGTCTCAGTCCCAAGCCTAGGCAGGCAGAGTTGGAACAGCAAGACAACAAAACCAATGTGCTTTAATGGAGACCTTGGGACTTGCTTGCTGGGCAAGGACAAAAAGGTCCTCCATCAAAAAATGACATTTCCCACTGGGAAGCAGGGAACCGAAGCTGCATGTCCAAAGTCTCAACCCCAGTCTGAGGTTGATAGGAGATTTGTTATTGATTCACTGTGGCCAGAATTTCATCCTGTGATTTAAACCTAACTCCTCCAAAGAGAATAAGATCAATTTTGCAGAGAATCAAATACATAAAGAACAGCCTTTGAGCCAGTGCGCAGCAGAGGCAGGGAGGGGAGTTAAAAAAAGGTTCTTTCCTTAA